>NC_135964.1:51246147-51270074 GCF_053455715.1 Rhinoraja longicauda | reverse complement strand
CTGACGTGACTCTTGTTCTTTTACAGCGCACCAGCAGCTTTGGCACTTTTGATCGTTTCAGGCATGCGGCCAAATCGGAGGACAAAGCCGAGACCAGTGTAGGTGCCCCTGATGTTGCAGGAAGGAACTGCAGATGCGGGTTTAAACCGAAGACAGACACAAAATGCTGGAATAACTCACATGTTTCTTCAGACTCTTCTCACCAGAGATGCTGCCTGTCCCGCTGAGTTACTCCAGCTTTTTGTGTCTATCTTCTGTGTGTGTGTGTGTGTGTGTGTGTGTGTGTGTGTGTGTGTGTGTGTGTGTGTGTGTGTGTGTGTGTGTGTGTGTGTGTGTGTGTGTGTGTGTGTGTGTGTCTGTGTGTGTCTGTCTGTTAGGGGTTGCCAACTATCTCACTACCAAATAAGGGACAAGGTGACGTCACCGCCCCGCGCCCCACGTGACCTCACCCAGCCAGCGGCCACCTGCTCCCGCTCCACCAATGGCGGCCGCACGGGCCGGGAGGCGGGTTGCCACGCAACCTCCATTAGGCGGCGCCCGGGCCTCCGGACCTACACTGTCCGGGCCTACACTGTCCGGACCAACACTGTCCGGACCCACAGCGTCTGGACCTACACTGTCCGGACCTACAGCGTCTGGACCTACACTGTCCGGACCTACAGTGTCCAGACCTACAGTGTCCGGACCTACAGTGTCCGGACCTACACTGTCCGGACTTACACTGTCCGGACCTACACTGTCCGGACCTACAGCGTCCGGACCTACACTGTCCGGACCTACACTGTCCGGACCTACAGCGTCTGGACCTACAGCATCTGGACCTACACTGTCCGGACCTACAGTGTCCGGACCTACAGTGTCCGGACCTACAGTGTCCGGACATACACTGTCCGGACCTACACTGTCCGGACCTACAGCGTCCGGACCTACACTGTCCGGGCCTACACTGTCCGGACCTACAGCGTCTGGACCTACACTGTCCGGACCTACACTGTCCGGACCTACACTGTCCGGACCTACAGTGTCCGGACCTACACTGTCCGGACCTACACTGTCCGGACCTACAGCGTCTGGACCTACACTGTCCGGACCTACACTGTCCGGACCTACAGCGTCTGGACCTACACTGTCCGGACCTACACTGTCCGGACCTACACAGTCCGGACCTACACTGTCCGGACCTACAGCATCCGGACCTACAGCGTCTGGACCTACACTGTCCGGACCTACAGCGTCTGGACCTACACTGTCCGGACCTACACTGTCCGGACCTACAGCGTCTGGACCTACACTGTCCAGACCTACACTGTCCGGACCTACACTGTCCGGACCTACACTGTCCGGACCTACACTGTCCGGACCTACACTGTCCGGACCTACAGCGTCCGGACCTACAGCGCCCGTGCAGACCTACAAACTCCGTGCAGACTGCACCCGTAGTCGGGATCGAACCCGGGTCTCCGGCGCTACGTTCGCTGTAAGGCGGCAACTCTACCGCTGCGCCACCGTGACCGCCAAATCTCTGAGTCTCCCTCTGGACTAAAGACTCAACACATAACCCAAGAAGGGAGTGGATGGGAAAGTTTGATAACATAGAACAAGTATGAACAGGTGATGGAACAATAGACAATAGACAATAGACAATAGACAATAGACAATAGGTGCAGGAGGAGGCCATTCAGCCCTTCGAGCCAGCATCTAAATTCCAGTGTATACAAGCCTAATTGCTCCAGCCTTTCAACATACGACAGTCCCGCCATTCCGGGAATCAACCTAGTGAACCTACGCTGCACGCCCTCAGGAGTCAGAATAGACCCGATGGGCCGAAGGGCCTGTTTCCCTTCTGTATCTCTAACCTGATAGCCCACAGGAAAGGAGTGAAGGTGGGCATGATCTCCGGACCAGACCACGCTGTGCAGAGAGCGCCACCTGCTGTTGGGTTACCAAGGTGCAGCATGGAACTGGGTACGGAATACTGGGGCCCACCACAGCGTGCATACAGGCCCTTTGGCCCAACTTGCCCACGCCGGCCAACATGTCCCAGCTACACTAGTCCCACCTGCCAACGTTTGGTCCATATCCCTCCAAACCTGTCCAATCCATGTACCCAAGGTATCCCAATGTTAGGGGAGTCCAGAACAAGGGGCCACAGTTTGAGAATAAGGGGTAGGCCATTTAGAACGGAGATGAGGAAGAACTTTTTCAGTCAGAGGGTGGTGAAGGTGTGGAATTCTCTGCCTCAGAAGGCAGTGGAGGCCAGTTCGTTGGATGCTTTCAAGAGAGAGCTGGATAGAGCTCTTGAGGATAGCGGAGTGAGGGGGTATGGGGAGAAGGCAGGAACGGGGTACTGATTGAGTGATCAGCCATGATCGCATTGAATGGCGGTGCTGGCTCGAAGGGCTGAATGGCCTACTCCTGCACCTATTGTCTATTGTCTATTGTCTACCCGTCTAACTGTTTCTTAAACGTTGGGATGGTCCCAGCCTCAACTACCTCCTCTGGCAGCTTGTTCCGTACACCCACCACCCTTTGTGTGAAAGAGTTACCCCTCAAATGTCTGTACGGAGTTTGTACATTCCCCCCGTGACCTGTAGGAAAATATCTGCAGATGCTGGTACAAATCGAAGGTATCACAAAATGCTGGAGTAACTCAGCGGGTCAATCAGCATCTCAGGAGAGAAGGAATGGGTGACGTTTTGGGTCGAGACCCGTCTTCAGACTGATGTCAGGGGAGGGGGCGGCTTGAATCGAGGACCAGAGGGCATAGGTTTAAGGTGAAGGGGGAAAAGATTTCATAGGAATCCGAGAGGTAATTTCTTCACACAGAGGGTGGTGGGTGTATGGAACAATAGACAATAGACAATAGGTGCAGGAGGAGGCCATTCGGCCCTTCGGCCCTTCGAGCTAGCACCGCCATTCAATGTGATCATGGCTGATCATTCTCAATCAGTACCCCGTTCCTGCCTTCTCCCCATACCCCCTGACTCCGCTGTCCTTAAGAGCTCTATCTAGCTCTCTCTTGAATGCATTCAGAGAATTGGCCTCCATTGCTTTCTGAGGCAGAGAATTCCACAGATTCACAACTCTCTGATTGAAAAAGGTTTTCCTCATCTCAGTTCTAAATGGCCTACCCCTTATTCTTAAACTGTGGCCCCTTGTTCTGGACTCCCCCAACATTGGGAACATGTTTCCTGCCTCTAACGTGTCCAACCCCTTAATAATCTTATACGTTTCGATAAGATCTCCTCTCATCCTTCTAAATTCCAGTGTATATAAGCCTAGTCGCTCTAGCCTTTCAACATATGACAGTCCCGCCATTCCGGGAATTAACCTAGTAAACCTACGCTGCACACCCTCAACAGCAAACTGCCAGAGGAGGTAGTTGAGGCTGGGACTGTCCCAACGTTTAAGAAACAGTTAGACAGGTACATGGATAGGACAGGTTTGAAGGGATATGGGCCAAACGCGGGCAGGTGGGACGAGTGTAGCTGGGACATTGTTGGCCGGTATGGGTAAGTTGGGCCGAAGGGCCTGTTTCCACGCTGTGTCACTCAATGACTCTATGACTCTGATGATGGGGGGAGCGGCCATTGTAGATCCATGTCTGGTTTTACTGTTGCACATCCAGCCTATAATCCAGATCGGGTTTTGTACTGCGTTAACCTAGTACAGGCCTGTAAGAATATAACTGCAGATGCTGTTACAAATGGAAGGTATTTATTTCACTAAATGCCGGAGTAACTCAGCAGGTCAGGCAGCATCTCAGGAGAGAAGGAATGGGTGACGTTTCGGGTCGAGACCCTTCTTCAGACCTGCTAGTCTCCAGTACAAAACCCGATCTGGATTACGGACCGGATGTGCAACAGTAAAACTAGACATGGATCTACAGCCATGTGGATCACGGGTCTAATACTGGCGTTTATTATTCCCTGTGTGCAGGCAGTCGATACCGAAGCCACCGACGAGAATGTGGCCAAGCCGGCACAGAACGCGGGCGGCATCAGCAAGACCATGAGGGCCATCACCAAAACCATGAAGAAGAAAATGGCTCGCAAGTACATCAAAGCCTTGACGGAGGAGATGGTGAGTCTTTTTGCCTCGAGTTCAGTTCAGTTTAGTTTCGAGATACAGTGCCGGAGACCCGGGTTCGATCCCGACCGCGGGCGCTGCCTGTACGGAGTTTGTACGCTCTCCCCCGTGACCCGCGTGGGTTTTCTCCGGGTGCTCCGGTCTCCACCCACACTCCAAACACGTGCAGGTCTGTAGGCTAATTGGCTTGGTGTAAAAAATGTGAAATTACCGCTAGTGTGTGTAGGATAGTACGAATTTTAGTTAAGTTTAGTTAAGAGATACAGCGCGGAAACAGACCCTTCGGCCCGCCGAGTCCGTGCCGACCTGCTATCCCCACACATTAACTCTGTCCTACACACACTAGGGACAATTTACACTAATACATGATCACAATCAAGCCGTCCACAGTGTATATGTACAGGATAAAGGGAATAACGTTTAGTGCAAGATCAGTAAAGTTCGATTAAAGATAGTCCGAAGGTCTCCAATGATGTTGATGGTAGCTCAGGACCCCTCTATAGTTGATGATAGGATGGTTCAGTTGCCCGATAACAGCTGGGAAGAAACTGTCCCTGAATCTGGAGGTGTGCGTTTTCACACTTCTGTACCTCTTGCCAAATGGGAGAGGGGAGAAGAGGGAGTGACCGGGGTGAGACTGGTCCTTGATTATGCTGCTGGCCTTGCCGAGGCAGCGTGAGGTGTGGATAGAGTTGATAGAACGGAAGTTGGTTTGTGCGATGGTCTGGGCTGTGTCCACAATTCGCTGCAATTTGCTGCGGTCTTTGGTGGAGCTGTTCCCAAACCAAGCTGTGATGCATCCCGTTGAAAAGCTTTCTCATAGTCATTGTCCTAGCGTGATACAGTGTGGAAACAGGCCCTTCGGCCCAACTTGCCCACACTGGCCAACATGTCCCAGCTGCACCAGTCTCACCTGCCTGCGTTTGGCCCATAACCCTCCTAACCTGTCCTATCCATGTACCCGTCCAACTGTTTCTTAAACGATGGGATAGTCCCAGCCTCAACTACCTCCTCTGGCAGCTTGTTCTATACACCCACCACCCTCTGTGTGAAAAAGTTACCCCTCAGATTCCTATTAAATCTTTTCCCCTTCTATATCTTTTATTTATAATACTCTCCTTGACATTGACATTCCGTCATCAGAATCTTATAGACGAGCATGGGAGGACGAATTGAATCAATTTATAATGCAAGATATATGGGATGAAAGTTTACAACATATACATCAATGTTCATTGAATACTAGACATTCCTTAATACAATTTAAAATTATACATAGATTACATTATTCGAAGACGAAATTAAATAGGATTTTTCCTAGTATCTCTCCTATGTGTGATAAATGTCAATTTCAAGAAGCTAATTTAACTCATATTTTCGTAACTTGTATAAAAATGCAAAACTTCTGGTTGGAGATTTTTAAAATAGTTTCTAAAGTTATTAATAAAAAATTAGATATGGACCCAAAATTAATTATATTAGGATTATCAGAACATACTACAAATTTTACAGTAAGTCAGGTACATTTTCTTGATTACAGTCTAATAACTGCGAAAAAACTAATACTTAAATTTTGGAAAAAACCAATAACCCCCACAATTAAAATGTGGACTACGGAAATGACAGAGACCCTGCATTTGGAAAAAATAAGGTTTGCCTTAATCGACAAACCTGAGTTATTTTTAAAAATATGGTCTCCTTTTATTGAATTTTTAGAAAAGTAAATGGGTTTGGCACAGGACTAAAATAAAAATAAAAATTTAAATAAAAAGTTGAAACTTGAGTTGGGGGTTGGATGTACAGCTGTGGTTTTTGTCTCCCGGATCTACTCCCGTTAATTTTTATTGTTAGATCCTTTTTTTTTTTAACCCTCTTATTCTCTCTCCCCAAGTTTATAGTTTTATATTTTTATTTTTACTTTCTCTCTTCAAAAATTTAAAAATTGAAGCTATGTAAGAACTTTGTAACAAATGTGTTTTTTTCTTATTTCGATTTGTACATATGCTTTTCAAAAATAAAATATAAAAAAAAAAAAAAAAATCTTTTCCCCTTCACCTTAAACCTATGTCCTCTGGTCCTCGATTCATGTACTCTGTGCGTCTGCCCGCTTTCATCGTGTGCTTTCTGTGACGCGTCTGTAGAAGTTGGTGAGAGCTGCTGGGGAGATGCTGAATTTCCGAAGCCTTCGAAGTAAGTTGGGGTGCTTTCTTGGCTGTTCATTCCTAGATGTAGGAAAAATGTTCCCAATGTTGGGGGGAGTCCAGAACCAGGGGCCACACACAGTCTACGAATAAAGGGAAGGCCATTTAAAATTGAGGTGAGAAGAAACTTTTTCACCCAGAGAGTTGTGAATTTGTGGAATTCTCTGCCACAGAGGGCAGTGGAGGCCAATTCACTGGATGAATTTAAAAGAGAATTAGATAGAGCTCTGGGGGCTAGCGGAATCAAGGGATATGGGGAGAAGGCAGGCACGGGTTACTGATTGTGGATGATCAGCCATGATCACAATGATTGGCGGTGCTGGCTCGAAGGGCCAAAATGGCCTCCTCCTGCACCTATTGTCTATGTTTCTATGATATGGGCGGTCACTTAAAAATGACAATGTTTTCTTTCAGGGTGAGGACAGCGGAGAGGATCCATTAAACCAGGCAGAACAAGATGGTGAAGGGAGCTGCTTAAGACACTGCGAATCTCTCGAGAGTCTTCAGAGTCTGAACAGTGGTCAGAGCTCGTCAAGTAAGTTAACGGGACCTTGGTAGACACAAAGTGCTGGAGTAACTCAGCGGTTCAGGGAGCATCTCGGGAGAGAAGGAACGGGTGACGTTTCGGGTCGCCAGTCTGAAGAAGGGTCTCGACCCGAAACGTCACCTATCCACGTTCTCCAGAGATGCTGCCTGACCCGCTGAGTTACTCCAGCACTCTGTGAAATGTCACCTATCCATGTTCTCCAGAGATGCTGCCTGACCCGCTGAGTTACTCCAGCGCCTTGAGTCCCTTTGTATATTATTAACGAGCTTCTGCACTTGCTTGTTTCTACGACTTACACAATGGTAATAGACAATAGACAATAGACAATAGGTGCAGGAGTAGGCCATTCAGCCCTTCGAGCCAGCACCGCCATTCAATGCGATCATGGCTGATCACTCTCAATCAGTACCCCGTTCCTGCCTTCTCCCCATATCCCCTCACTCCGCTATCCTTAAGAGCTCTATCCAGCTCTTTCTTGAAAGCAACCAACGAACTGGCCTCCACTGCCTTCTGAGGCAGAGAATTCCACACCTTCACCACTCTCTGACTGAAAATGTTCTTCCTCATCTCCGTTCTAAATGGCCTACCCCTTATTCTTAAACTGTGGCCCCTTGTTCTGGACTCCCCCAACATTGGGAACATGTTTCCTGCCTCTAATGTGTCCAATCCCCTAATTATCTTATATGTTTCAATAAGATCCCCCCTCATGGAAAATAGGTGCAGGAGTAGGCCATCTCTTACCTGGATATAGAAGTTTAGAAGAATGAGAGGGGATCTCATAGAAACATAAATAAAAAATTTAAGGGATTGGACAGGCTAATTGCAGGAAAAATGTTCCTGATGTTGGTGGAGTCCAGAACCAGGGGTCACAGTTTAAGAATAAGGGGGAGGCAATTTAGAACTGAGATGAGGAAAAACTTTTTCACCCAGTCAGAGAGTTGTGAATCTGTGGACTTCTCTGCCACAGAAGGCAGTGGAGGCCAATTCACTGGATGTATTCAAGAGTGAGTTAGATTTAGCTCTTGGGGCTAACGGAATCAAGGGATATGGGGAGAAAGCAGGAATGGCGTACTGATTTTGGATGATCAGCACGGTAGCGCAGCGGTAGAGTTGCTGCTTTACAGCGAATGCAGCACCAGAGACTCAGGTTCGATCCTGACTACGGGTGCTGCACTGTAAGGAGTTTGTACGTTCTCCCCGTGACCTGCATGGGTTTTCTCCGAGATCTTCGGTTTCCTCCCACACTCCAAAGACGTACAGGTATGTAGGTTAATTGGCTGGGTAAATGTAAAAATTGTCCCTAGTGGGTGTAGGATAGTGTTAATGTACGGGGATCGCTGGGCGGCACGGACTTGGTGGGCCGAAAAGGCCTGTTTCTGGCTGTATATATATGATGATATGATATGATATGATCATATTGAATGGTGGTGCTGGCTTGAAGGGCCAAATGGCCTACTCCTGCACCTATTTTCCATGTTTCTATGTCTGTTTCTATAGAGCAGACAATCAGCAATTACAGACCATTTCCCCATCCATTATAACGAAGGTTTACTGTAGAAACATAGAAACATGGAAAATAGGTGCAGGAGGAGGTCATTTGGCCCTTCCAGCCAGCACCGCCATTCATTGTGATCATGGCTGATCATCCACAATCAGTAACCCGTGCCTGCCTTCTCCCCATATCCCTTGATTCCACTAGCCTCTCGAGCTCTATCTAACACTCTTTTAAATTCATCCATGATTTGGCCTCCACTGCCCTCTGTGGCAGAGAATTCCACAAATTCACAACTCTCTGGCTGAAAAAGTTTTCTCTCACCTCAGCTTTAAATGGCCTCCCCTTTATTCTTAGCCTGTGTGTGGCCCCTGGTTCTGGACTCCCCCCAACATTGGGAACATTTTTCCTACATCTAGCTTGCCCAGTCCTTTTATAATTTTATACGTCTCTGTAAGATCCCCTTATGCATTCCAGGTCTTATAAGGGCAATGTACCATGTACATCCGTCAAGGGTAGAGGATGGGGTTGTGACGGGGCCGGAAAAACTTCAATGAGGCTTGGGAGACAGAGAGAGGAGGTATCACAAAATGCTGGAGTAACTCAGCGGGGACAGGCAGCATCTCTGGAGAGAAGGAATGGGTGACGTTTCGGGTCGAGACCCCCTTCTCCGGGCCTAACGGAGAGAGAGGAGCGGCGGTGGGTATGTCTGCAGAGGGGTGTTTACAGTATCCATGATGTTTATTGTTCTGGCGACCAGGTGGGATGGCAAGTGTGTCGGACACCATGAGCAACAGGGACAGTCTGCGGCTGGATGAGGAGGTGCCCTACACCGGTCCCTTCTGTGGCCGTGCTCGAGTGCACACGGACTTCACGCCGAGCCCCTACGACACCGACTCCCTGAAGCTCAAGGTAACGTCCAGTTTAGCTTACAATAATAATAATAAACTTCTTCTTCTTCTTCTACGTGCAGCGTAGGTTTACTAGGTCAATTCCCGGAATGGCGGGACTGTCGTATGTTGAAAGACTGGAGCGACTAGGCTTGTACACACTGGAATTTAGATGGATGAGAGGGGATCTTATCGAAACGTATAAGGTTATTAAGGGGTTGGACACGTTGGAGGCAGGAAACATGTTCCCAATGTTGGGGGAGTCCAGAACAAGGGGCCACAGTTTAAGAATAAGGGGTGGGCCATTTAGAACTGAGATGAGGAGAAACTTTTTCAGTCAGAGAGTTGTAAATCTGTGGAATTCTCCGCCTCAGAAGGCAGTGGAGGCCAATTCTCTGAATGCATTCAAGAAAGAGCTAAATAGAGCTCTTAAGGATAGCGGAGTCAGGGGGTATGGGGAGAGGGCAGGAACGGGGTACTGATTGAGAATGATCAGCCATGATCACATTGAATGGCGGTGCTGCCTCGAAGGGCCGAATGGCCTCCTCCTGCACCTATTGTCTATTGTCTATTGTATAGCCACCGTCTGTTTGAACTACTTCCATCTGGCAGACGTTACAAGGCCTTCTACCCCCGCACCTCCAGACCATTAAACAGCTTTATCCCTAGAGCTGCAGCTGGTCTGAATCGAACCTGCTGAGAGCCCCTCCATGACATGTCTCTGCCCCCAGGATCATCTGGTACAACTGACCCTTGCATGAACATTTTTTGCACTTTACCTTGATTCCTTTTATTTCCCCCCCCCCCCCCCCCCCCCCGACCTTTGTTGTTTTCGTTTCCGCCGAGATTTATCTATTTATTTTATAGCATCGAAATGGAAGTGGCATTCTTAATCTCGTTGTGCTTGTACAATGTCAATAAAGATATTGTTTTGAATTGTGTACCGAGGTACAGTGAAGAAGCTTTGCGTTGCGTGCTATCCAGCCAGCGGAAAGACAATACGCGATCGCAACCAAGCCGTCCGCAGTGTGCAGATACAGGATAAAGGGAATGACATTTAGTGCAAGGTTATGCCAGTGACGTCCGATCAAATAGAGTCCCGAGGGTCACCAATGAGGTAGATCGTAGTTCACCACTGCTCTCTGGTTGCGGTAGGATGATTCGGTTGCCTGATAACAGCTGGGAAGAAACTGTCCCTGAATCTGGAGGTGTGCGTTTTCGCACTTCTGTACCTTGTGCCCGATGGGAGAGGGGAAATAGGTTCAAGGTAAAGGGGAAAAGGAATCTGAGGGGTAACATTTTCACACAAAGGGTGGTGGGTGTATGGAACGAGCTGCCAGAGGAGGTGGTTGAGACTGGGACTATCCCAACGTTTGAGAAACAGTTAGACAGGTACATGGATAGGATAGGTTTGGAGGGATATGGACCATATGCAGGCAGGTGGGACTAGGGTAGCTGGGACATTGTTGGCCGGTGTGGGCAAGTTGGGCTAAGGGCCTGTTTCCACACTGTGTCACTCTATGACTCTATGAAGAGGGAGTGGCCAAGGGTGAGACTGGTCCTTGATGATGCTGCTGGCCTTGCCGAGGCAGCGTGAGGCGTAGATGGAGTCAATGGAAGGGAGGTTGGTTGGTTGGTGCGATGGTCTGGGCTGCGTCCACGATTCGCTGCGGTCTTGGATGGAGCTGTTCCCACACCAGGCAGTGAAGCATCCTGATTTCATGCTTTCTACGGACCATCTGTAGAAGTTGGTGAGAGTTGTAGGGGACATGGAAATACATCCTAAGCCTTCTAAGGATGCAGAGGCGTTAGTGTGCTTTCTCTGTCCAGAAACCAGGCCTAAAGAATGGTCTCGGCCCAATACCTCACCTGCCCATGTTCTACCGAGATGCTGCCTGTTCAGCTGAGTTACTCCAGCACTTTGTGAATTTTTTTATATCAGGAACAACCTCTTCCCCTCCTCCCCATCAACCTATATCCACTATTCATGCACTCTTAATTTAGTTTACATTAGTTTAGAGATACAGCGCGGAAACAGGCTACGCCGACCAGCGATCCCCGTACACTCACGCGGTCACGGTGGCGCAGCGGTAAAGTTGCTGCCTTACAGCGAATGCAGCGCCGCAGACCCGGGTTCGATCCTGACTACGGGCACTGTCTGTACGGAGTTTGTACGTTCTCCCCGTGACCTGCGTGGGTTTTCTCCGAGATCTTCGGTTTCCTCCCACACTCCAAAGGCGTGCAGGTATGTAGGTTAATTGGCTTGGTAAATGTAAAAATTGTCCCTAGTGGGTGTAGGATAGTGTTAATGTGCGGGGATCGCTGGTCGGCGCGGACCCGGTGGGCCGAAGGGCTTGTTTCAGCGCTGTATCTCTAAACTAAACTCGCACTATCCTACACACACTAGGGATAATTTACAATTTTACCAACGCCATTAACTTACAAACCTGTCACATCTTTGGAGTGTGAGAGAAAACCGGAGCTCCCAGAGAAAACCCACGGGGAGAACGTACAAACTCCGTGCAGACGGCGCCCGTAGTCAGGATGGAACCCGGGTCTCTGGCGCTGCGATGCAGCAACTCTACCGCTGCGCCACCGTGCCGACCTCTCCTTTCGCTTGTGTTAGCGTCACCCCACTTTAGAGTTCAAGCGGGGCAAGGGATTAACTTGTGCTGACCTCTTTCAGAAAGGAGACATCATCAGCATCATCAACAAGTCGACCATGGGCACATGGACGGGAATGCTCAACGCTCGAATGGGGAACTTCAAGTTCATTTACGTGGATGTCCTTCCCGATGAGGAGAACAACGCCAAAAAACACCGGCGCCACAGGAGTAGCACGCAGCCACTTCCAGACTCCATCCAGGAATTGTTGGAGAGGATCCAACTGCAGGTTGGTGTGGTGTGGAGTGTGGTGTGGTGTGGTCAGTGTGGTGTGGTGTGGTCAGTGTGGAGTGGTGTGGTGTGGTCAGTGTGGTGTGGTGTGGTCAGTGTGGTGTGGTGTGGAGTGGAGTGGTGTGGTGTGGTGTGGAGTGGTCAGTGCGGTGTGGTGTGGTGTGGAGTGGTCAGTGCGGTGTGGTGTGGAGTGGTGTGGAGTGGTCAGTGCGGTGTGGTGTGGTGTGGAGTGGTCAGTGCGGTGTGGTGTGGTGTGGTGTGGTGTGGTCAGTGTGGTGTGGTGTGGTGTGGTGTGGTGTGGTGTGGTGTGGTGTGGTGTGGTCAGTGTGGTGTGGTGTGGTGTGGTCAGTGTGGTGTGGTGTGGTGTGGTGTGGTGTGGCGTGGTGTGGTGTGGTGTGGTGTGGTGTGGTGTGGTCTGTGTGGTGTGGTGTGGTGTGGTCAGTGTGGTGTGGTGTGGAGTGGTGTGGTGTGGTGTGGTGTGGTGTGGTCAGTGTGGTGTGGTGTGGTGTGGTGTGGTGTGGCGTGGTGTGGTGTGGTGTGGTGTGGTGTGGTGTGGTGTGGTGTGGTGTGGTCTGTGTGGTGTGGTGTGGTGTGGTCAGTGTGGTGTGGTGTGGAGTGGTCTGTGTGGTGTGGTGTGGCGTGGTGTGATGTGGTCTGTGCAGTGTGGTGTGGAGTGGTCTGTGTGGTATGGTGTGGTGTGGTGTGGTGTGGTCAGTGTGGTGTGGTGTGGAGTGGTCTGTGTGGTGTGGTGTGGCGTGGTGTGATGTGGTGTGGTGTGGTGTGGTCAGTGTGGTGTGGTCAGTGTGGTGTGGTCAGTGTGGTGTGGTCGGTGTGGTCAGTGTGGTGTGGTGTGGTCAGTGTGGTGTGGTGTGGCGTGGTCAGTGTGGTGTGGTGTGAACCCGGGACTCCGGCGCTGCATTCGCTGTAAAGCAGCAACTCTACCCCTGCGCCGCCCTTTAAAGGAGTCAGAGGACTCTTCGCGGTCACTCCTTGTGCGTAACGGTCTTGGTTCTTTCATTTCTTTTGTGCAGGATCTTTATTCCACTTTCCTTCTGAACGGCTACCAGAATCTGGATGACCTCAAAGACCTGAAGGAGAGCCACCTCATTGAACTTAACATCACAGACGCGGCGCTGAGAGCAAAGATCTTGTCGGCCGCACAGCAGAGTATGGATGGTAAGTGGAGCCTCGGTACTTCTGCCTTACTGTTAGGGTTGCCAACTGTCCCGTGTTAGCCGGGACATCCCGTATATTGGGCTAAATTTGTTTGTCCCGTACGGGACCGCCCTTGTCCCGTATTAGGTCCGGGGGCGCTGTAGGCCCGGACACTGTAGGCCTGGACACTGTAGGCCCAGGGGGGGCTGTAGGCCCAGACACTGTAGGCCCGGACCCTGTAGGCCCGGAAACTGTAGGCCCGGGGGCCGCTGTAGGCCCAGACAGTGTAGGCCCAGGGGCCGCTGTAGGCCCTGAGGCCCGGGCGCCACCTAATGGAGGTTGCATAGTAACCCGCCTCCTGGCCCGGGCGGTCGCCATTGGTGGTGCGGGAGCATGTGGCCGCTGGGTGGGTGAGGTTACGTGGGGCGCGGGCGGCGACGTCACCTTTTGTCCCTTATTTGGGAGTGGGAAAGTTGGCAACCCTACTTACTGTAGGTCTCTGTACAGGAAGGAGTGTAACTTTGGGCCCCATATCTGAGGAAGGATGTGCTGGCTCTGGAGAGAGTCCAGAGGAGGTTTACAAGAATGATCCCAAGAATGAATGGGTTAGCACGTGATGATCGTTTGACAGCACTGGGCCTGTACTCGCTGGAGTTTAGAAGAATGAGGGGGGACCTCATTGAAACGTACAGAATAGTGAAAGGCCTGGATAGAGTGGATGTGGAGAGGATGTTTCCGCTGGTGGGAGAGTCTAGGACTAGAGGTCACAGCCTTAGAATTAAAGGATGTTTGTTTAGGAAGGAGATGTGGAAGAATTTCTGAAGGGTCCCGACCTGAAACGTCACCCATTCCTTCTCTCCAGAGATGCTGCCTGACCTGCTGAGTTACTCCAGCATTTTGTGTCTACCTCCAGTGGATATTTTTATGGCAGAGATAAACAAATCCTTGATTAGAACGGGTGCCAGGTGTTATGGGGAGAAGGCAGGAGAATGGGATTGATAGGCAGAGATCGGCCATGATAGAATGGCGGAGTGGGCTCGATGGGCAGAATGGCCTAATTCTACTCCTATAGCTTGCGGACTCGTGAATGCCTATCAATAGACAATAGACAATAGGTGCAGGAGGAGGCCATTCGGCCCTTCGAGCCAGCACCCCCATTCAATGTGATCATGGCTGATCATTCTCAATCAGTACCCTGTTCCTGCCTTCTCCCCATACCCCCTGACTCCGCTATCCTTAAGAGCTCTATCTAGCTCTCTCTTGAATGCATTCAGAGAATTGGCCTCCACTGCCTTCTGAGGCAGAGAATTCCACAGATTCACAACTCTCTGACTGAAAAAGTATTTCCTCATCTCCATTCTAAATGGCCTACCCCCTTATTCTTAAACTGTGTGTGGCCCCTTGTTCTGGACTCCCCCAACAGGCTGCAATGTGCATGTGGGTAACAGATCAAGGTGACTGACGAGAATGACATTTATGCGTTATTTCTCCGCTGTAGTCCTCAGTGAAGAGGAAGACAAAAATGAACCGACGTCTCGGAACGAACCCTTCAACCTGAAGAACGACAAATCCCAACTGCTGGAATGCCCCAGGGACTCCGGATGTTACGCCACTTCGGAAATCTCGGACAATGGGAAAGACGACTTGGAGTTGGAGAACCTGCCAGAAATGGTCGAGGATGTCTCTCTAACCAACTGATTTCCGCGGAGATAAGCCAGGCGCACAAAACACGCAGCATCTCGTGGGAGAAGTTGGTTACAGAGGGAGTTTTCGGACTTTTGGCATTGGTGTTCACTTCATTTAATACAAGGCAGTGTTCTGAATTACCCCTGTAATCTCCCCAAAGCATCGAAACTTGTCAAAACATGTGCAAATCTGCAAACTCTGTAATTCTCCTTGATCTGTGCACTGTTCCATTTGAGCTGGGACTACTTTTGCTAATATATTTAAAGAGGAATCGAATAAATAATTGGGGGAAATTACAGCATTTCAGGAAGAGAGCAAAGAATTAATAACTGTTGTTTACTTCAGCTGTGATAGAGTAAAAGGGACGAATTTTGTCTGCCTGACCGGATTTATTTGATGATACTCTTGGAGATAATCCTTTGATCTTTTCTCTATGTTGTGAGATCAGTTAATAATCAATTGGACAAGTCAATTGTTGGGAAAACTCAACAACTTTTCATTTAGCTTAGTTTATTGTCACATGTACTGAGGTACAGTGAAAAGCTTTTTTGTTACGAGCTATCCAGTCAGCAGAAAGACTTTACATCTTGCAATCGAGCCGTCCACAGTATACAGATACAGGATAAAGGGAATAGGGTTTTGTGCAAGATAAACTCCAGTAAAGTCCGATTATAGGTAGTCCGAGGGTCTCCAATGAGGTAAGGTGGTAGGTCAGGACCCCTCTCTAGTTGGTGGTAGGATGGGTTCAGTTGTCTGATAACGGCTGGGGAAGAAACAGCCCCTGAATCTGGAGGTGTGCGTTTTCACACATCTGTACCTCTTGTCCTGTGGGAGAGGGGAGAAGAGGGAGTGACTGGGGTGAGACTCATCCTTAATCCTGCTGGCAGCCTTGCCGAGGCAGTGCGAGGTGTTCCTCGTGCAACCAAGGCTGTTTGTGGACAGTTCAAGTCACGCTTCCCCCATGGAGAACTATGACTGGTGATAACAGGCAGGCGACGTCATGAAGAACATGGACAGGTGACGTTCCATGTTGGGAACCCTTCTTGGAACATTAGCCGAAACGTCACCTATCCAAGTTCTCATATTCTCCAGAGATGCTGCCTGACCTGCTGAGTTACTCCTGCAGTTATCCCTTTGTGTAAACCGGCATCTGCAGTTCCCTGTTCCTACAGCGAACAAAAGAGTGTGTTCAGAAAAAATGAGAATGGGGTTGAGAGGGAAAGATAGATCAGCTACGGTTGAATGGTGGAATAGACACGATGGGCCGAATGGCTTAATTCCACTCCTGTTACTTATGAATTTATTATGGAGATACATAATTATTTTTTCGATACGATACGATACAATTGAGCTTTATTCATCCCCGGATGAAATTGGTCTGCCAACTGTCATAACACACCACAAGATGCACTTGAAATTAAAATTAAATAAATAGGTATTGTTATCTGGGGTCTTGCTCGCTGATTAACAGGAAGACTGGGGACAGGTTAACGGTGTAGAAGTGAAGAGGTTACAATTTCACAGAGTCTTTAAGGAAACTGAGTGCTTCCCCAAAAACGTGGAGAGGTTTTTGCAATCGAAGCCACCGAAGGAAACTTGGAGAATCTGGCATAAACTCCACCCGTAATTGTAAAAGTTGGGAACACCTCCTGATGAGGACACAGTCTAAGAATAAAGGGGGAGGCCATTTAAAACTGGTGAGAGACTGGAAAGACTGGGCCTGGATTCACTGGAGTTTAGAAGGATGAGAGGGGATCTTATAGAGACGTATAAAGTTATAAAAGGACTAGACAAGCTAGATGCAGGGAAAATGTTCCCAATGTTGGGGGAGCCCAGAACCAGGGGCCACACAGTCTAAGAATAAAAGGGAGGCCATTTAAATCTGAGGTGAGAAGAAACTTTTTCACCCAGAGAGTTGTGAATTTGTGGAATTCTCTGCCACAGAGGGCAGTGGAGGCCAATTCACTGGATGAATTTAAAGGAGAGTTAGATAGAGCTCTAGGGGCTAGCGGAATCAAGGGATATGGGGAGAAGGCAGGCACAGGTTACTGATTGTGGATGATCAGCCATGATCACAATGAATGGCGGTGCTGGCTCGAAGGGCCAAGTGGCCTCCTCCTGCACCTATTTTCTATGTTTCTATGTTTCTATGAGGTTGTGTGTCTTGGTGAAGAGAGATAGTTGGCACTTTTATGTTTTTTTAAAAAATATTTAAAAATAGCTAATGCAAATATTGATATTACTTAATGCTAGTGTTATATTAGTATTGATATCAATAATGCAATATTAGTATTTGTTAATTATTACCAAGTACATTGAGATACAGTGAGCAGAAAAATAAAATGAGTTTTATTTTGTGTAAGTAGTTATATCAGATGTGATTTTTGATGCAGGTTAATAAGTGTTCCTAGCACCTTTGTAAATTCAGATGGCAACCATTCGAGTCCGTGATGGATATATCCAAACCTCGGTTTCCTCCCACACTCCAAAGGCCTACAGGTCTGAAGGTTAATTGGCTTGGTTACAAATGTAAAATTGTCCCTCGAGGGTGTAGGGTAGTGTTCACCAGTCGCTGGTCGGTGGGCCGAAGGGCCTGTTTCCACGCTGTATCTCTAAACTAAACTAAGCTAGAGGGCAGAGCTTTAACCCGAGAAGGGCAAAGTTTAAAGGAGATCTTTTTTTACACAGAAGATGGTGGGTGCCTGGAACTAGGGTTGCCAACTATCTCACTCCTAAATAAGGGACAAGAGGAGATGTCAATGCCCCGCGCCCCACGTGACCTCACCCAGCCAGCGACCACGTGCTCCCGCTCCACCAACAGCGGCTGCCCGGGCCGGGAGGCGGGTTGCTACGCAACCTCCTTAGGACTACACTGTCCGGGCCCACAGTGTCCGGGCCTACAGTGTCCGGGCCTACAGTGTCCGGGCCTACAGTGTCCGGACCTACAGTGTCCGGGTCTACAGTGTCGGGGCCTACAGTGTCCGGGCATACAGTGTCCAGGCCTACAGTGTCCGGGCCTACAGTGTCCGGGCCTACAGTGTCCGGGCCTACAGTGTCCGGGCCTACAGTGTCCGGGCCTACAGTGTCCGGGCCTACAGTGTCCGGGCCTACAGTGTCCGGGCCTACAGCGCCCCCCCCCCCCCCGGCCTAATACGGGACAAGAGCGGTCCTGTACGGGACAAACCAATTTAGCCCAATACACGGGATGGCCCGGCTAATACGGGACAGTTGGCAACCCTAGCTGGAACACGCTGCCATGGGTAGTGGTGGAGGCAGATACAATAGTGGCATTAAAGTGGCTTTTGGATGGAGATATGGGTGTGCAGGGAATGGAGTGGATGTGGATTATGTGCAGGCAGATCGGAGTTGATCTTGGCTTCATGTTTGGCACAGACATTGTGGGCTGAATGGCCTGTTGTTGTACTGTGCTATGTCCTTTGTTTTATGTTCAATATATCTTAGGCTTTGGATTTTTCCATGTGTAAGTATTTATTATGTTTTCCTATTTTCGCCATGTGGATTGGAACTTACTCCAGCCCTAATTCTGTTGTAAACCATTTCTCACTGTCTGTTGCATGTGGCAAGTGTTTTTTTTGTAATTTTGGACCTTTAATAAAATTATGTTATAATATCCTGTGTGTCGGATGATCATTGAGTTCAGTTAGAGAGTTCACGAAATCGCAGAGAGTTGCATGACGCTGGGGACGTATCCCAGTCCATCGCACAGACCAGGCTCCCCACCGTTTGTCCGTGACCAAAATGGCGGCGCTGCCATAGCAGCTGCGGCTTACCTGCGGTCCATTTGTCTTTGTGTTTTTGTTGTTTTTTGGTCTTAATTGTAGTTGTGATGTCGTGTTTTTGTGTTTGTGTACTATGTGTAAAATTGTAAATATGTGTCCCTTCCGAACGGAGACCCGACCTTTGTTTTCTGGGCCGTGTCTCCGTTCCTGCTGCGGCCTACCATCGGCCCAACTCCTGGAGCTGGCGGCCTCCAGGGCTCCGGTTCGCAGAGTCCGCAGAGTCCGCAGACCGGACTAACCATCAGCGGAGCCGGCCGTCCTCGGAGGCTGCGGGAGCGGCTGCGACTCGCCTTAGGCTCGGGCCGCGTGGATGCTGACATCGGGAGCTCCGGCAGCGGCAGCGTGTTCGCCCGCCCCGGATCGCGGGGCTTGGGTCGCGGACATTTCACCGTCCGGCGCGGCCTAAAATATGCCGCGGGATTTTTCTCTGCTGGGCAGGGGCTTCAATGTCGGGAGCCACGACCGCCCCGACGTGCAGTAACAGCAGCAGCGTGTTCGCCCGCCCCGGATCGGACTTATCATCGGCGGAGCCGGCCGTCTTCGGAGGCTGCGGGAGCGGCTGCGACTCGCCTTAGGCTCGGCCCGCTGCGGACCGTCCGGCGCGGCCTGCAACCACAACAGCCTGACTGCGGGAGAAAACGGCAGGAGAAGGGAAAGACATTGTGGCCTTCCATCACAGTGAGGAGAGGACTGGAGGAGTCTCACTGTGATGGATGTTTCTTTGATGGATGTTTCTTTTTTTGTGTGTTTTTGGGGTTGTGTAATTTTAATGCCTATTAAATGCTTTTATTGTTGGACTGTGGGTGACTGAATTTCGTCCAATTTGGATGACAAATAAAGCTATCTTGAATCTCTTGAATCTTGAATCTTTCATTACCACCTCGAAGGTATTTATTTCACAAAATGCTGCAGTAACTCAGCAGGTCAGGCAGCATCTCAGGAGAGAAGGAATGGGTGACGTTTCGGGTCGAGAAATGTCACCCATTCCTTCTCTCCTGAGATGCTGCCTGACCCGCTGAGTTACTCCAGCATTTTGTGAATAAATACCTTCGATTTGTACCAGCATCTGCAGTTATTTTCTTACACTTCATTACCACCTCCTCCACAACCAACAATGGACCATTGGAGGAGGATGGGGGTTTAAGAGTTAACGTGTACAGATTGCATGTTGCCCGTAGTGAGCCTGCTTACTTAGAATTCCTAGCTAAAGTATAACAGGTTGTTTTGATTTGAGTACAGGAGCAAAGAAGTCCTTCTGCAGTTGTACAGGGCCCCTGGTGAGACCGCACCTGGAGTATTGTGTGCAGTTTTGGCCTCCTAATTTGAGGAAGGACGTCATTGCTATTGAGGCAATGCAGCGTAGGTTCACCAGGTTAATCCCTGGAATGGAGGGACTGTCATATGAGGAAAGATTAGAAAGACTGGGCTTGTATTCACTGGAGTTTAGAAGGATGAGAGGGGATCTTATAGAGACGTATAAAATTATAAAGGGACTGGGCAAGCCAGATGCAGGAAAAATGTTCCCAATGTTGGGGGAGTCCAGAACCAGGGGCCACACGCAGTCTAAGAATAAAGAGGAGGCCATTTAAAACTGAGGTGAGAAGAAACTTTTTCACCCGGAGAGTTGTGAATTTGTGGAATTCTCTGCCACAGAAGACAGTGGAGGCCAATTCATTGGATGAATTTAAAAGAGAGTTAGATAGAGCTCTAGGGGCTAGCGGAATCAAGGGATTTGGGGAGAAGGCAGGCACGGGTTACTGATTGTGGATCACAATGAATGGCGGTGCTGGCTCGAAGGGCCAAATGGCCTCCTCCTGCACCTATTTTCTATGTTTCTATGGGAAGAAGGCAGCAGGAGGATGGGGTTGAGAGGGAAAAATAGATCAGCCATGATTGAATGGCAGAGTAGACTCGATGGCCTAATTCTGCTCCTTGAACTTAAGAACCATTCAAACATGGATGATTCAAGAGGTCTAGAAGACTAAATATGTTATGGAAATAAAACTCCTTGCTATGTTTTTGGTAATTTTGGCTATCTAAGCTAAATCTACTCAGAAAAAAACTTCAAAGGTGTTTTTTGAGCATATGCTACATTTATGGTATAAACCACAATATGTCTGAGTTTCAGAAGGTGTCATCAGCTTCCTCTCATCTTCTCACATCCGGTAGTTGGGTTAATTCGAAGACATTTCAGAAAAACAAAAATCTAACTCAATATGACTGTAACATATTTCAATTCAAAACAAAGAGGGAAAGCTATCCTTAAAGGGTCCATGCAGACACAAGGAACTGCAGATGCTTGTTGACAAAAAAAAAAGACACAAAAGTGCTGGAGCAACTCAGCGGGTCAGGCAGCATCTCTGGAGAACATGGATAGGTGACGTTTCACAGAGTGCTGGAGTAACTCAGCAGGTCGAGCACCATCTCTGGAGAACATGGATGGGTGAAGTTTCACAGAGCGCTGGAGTAACTCAGCGGGTCAGGCACCATCTCTGGAGAACATGGATGGGTGACGTTTCACAGAGTGCTGGAGCAACTCAGCAGGTCAGGCAGCATCTCTGGAGAACATGGATAGGTGACGTTTCACAGAGTGCTGGAGTAACTGGTCGGGCACCATCTCTGGAGAACATGGATGGGTGACGTTTCGGGTCGGGACCGTTCTTCCTTGCTTTGTTAGAAACAGAAACATAAAAAATAGGATAAGAAAATAACTGCAGATGCTGATACAAATCGATTTATTCACAAAATGCTGGAGTAACTCAGCAGAAAATAGGTGCAGGAGTAGGCCATTCGGCCCCATCGAGCCAGCACCGCCGTTCCATATGATCGTGGCTGATCATCCAGAATCAGTACCCCTTTGTTAAAGTGTTTCAGAGAAAGAAAAAGGCTTAAAAAAGAGGGAGCAGAAGAAAGAACAAAATATAAGTAGGAGGAGAGAGAATGAGACAGAGAAAGAAATGTGTGGAAACACAATAGCCTGCAGATGCCAGAAACAGGAGCATTGTGTGAAAGATACATCTTCTGGATGCACCGTGACGCATCCTCAGTGATGTGACCTGGGGTCATCGGGTGTTTCGGGTCTCACAACATCAGACCCCCTCGCCCAGGCGACCCAGCCGGGGGTGACCAGGCCCCGACTTGCATCCCAGCAGCAACTGCCCACGGATTAGCCCTCTTAATCCAAAGCCATCTAGTGGCTTTCTCTGCGGCTTCACTTCAAGTCAAGTCAAGTTTATTTGTCACATACACATAAATGTGCAGTGAAATGAACGATTACCCACAGTCCAACAATAAGAGCAATAAAAATAAGCAATAACACACACAATCAAACAAAACGAAACATCCATCACAGTGAGTCTCCTCCAGTCCCCTCCTCACTGTGATGGAAGGCCAGAATGTCTTTTCCCTTCCCCTGCCGTCTTCTCCCGCGGTCAGGCTGTTGTAGTTGCCACGTTCCAGGCCGCGCCGGACGGTGAAAGGTCCACAGCGGGCCGACCCAAGCCCCGCGATCCGGGGTGGGCGAAGACGCTGCCGCTACCACTGCACGTCGGGGCGGTCGGGGGTCCTGACATTGAAGCTCCCGCCGGGCGGAGAAAATCCCGCAGCCTATTTCAGGCCGCGCCGGACGGTGAAAGGTCCGCGGTGGGCCGACCCAAGCCCTGTGATTCGGGGCGGGCGAAGGCGCTGCCGCTGCCGGAGCTCCCGATGTCGGCCCCCACCCAGGGGGCTGCGAGCGTCCGACGTACACGCGGCCGGAGCCTCCACAGGCGAGTCCCAGGTGGAGGCCGGTGGTAGGCCGCAGCGGGAACGGAGACACCACCCAGAACAAAGGGTGGCATCTCTGTTCGGAAGAGACAATTTTACATTTACAGTTACAGTTACTTGCGGATTGAATGGCCCTCTTCTTTGCCAGCCCTGTAATGCCCAACTGGTTGAGGACTTTGCAGAGTGGGCATCCTGCAAAGCCTCTACAGCCCACCTCTATGGGTTCATAGCATGTCTTCCAGCCTCTGTCCCGGCACATCCCCACCAGCTCCTGGTACTTTGAATTCCACAGATTTACAACTCTCTGACTGAAAAAGTTTTTCCTCATCTCCGTTCTAAATGACCTACCCCTTATTCTTGAACTGTGGCCCCTGGTTCTGGACTCCCCCAACACTGGGAACATGTTTCCTGCCTCTAATGTGTCCAACCTCTTAATAATCTTTCAATAAGATCCCCTGTCATCCTTCTAAATTCCAGCGTATTCCAGCATAGCCGCTCCAGTCTTTCAACATACGACAGTCCCGCCATTCCGGGAATTAACCTAGTAAACCTACGCTGCACGCCCTCAATAGCAAGAATATCCTTCCTCAAATTTGGAGACCAAAACTGCACACCCTGCTCTGACTCTGTGCTGTGTTTACGGGTTCAAGCTGAAGAAAAACAACCGCAAGTAGGTTGAGTTTGAACGAGTGCGGTTTGCAGACAAGTTGCCATTTAGATGCAGTCACGTGGGAATCAGAGTCTACACAGTGTGTGAAGCTTCAATTTCAATGCTGGCTCATTTGCTCCTCCTAGTTGCTACTCAAGGAATTTATTCACAAAATGCTGGAGTAACTCAGCAGGTCAGGCAGCGTCTCAGGAGAGAAGGAATGGGTGACGTTTCGGGGCGAGACCCTTCTTCAGACTGATGTCAGGGGGGGTGGGACAAAGGAAGGATACAGGTAGAGACAGGAAGATAGAGGGAGATCTGGGAAGGAGGAGAGGAAGAGAGGGACAGAGGAACTATCTAAAGTTGGAGAAGTCGATGTTCATACCGCTGGGCTGCAAGCTGCCCAGGCGAAATATGAGGTGCTGTTCCTCCAATTTCTGGTGGGCCTCACTATGCCACTGGAGGAGGCCCATGACAGAAAGGTCAGACTGGGAGTGGGAGGGGGAGTTGAAGTGCTCAGCCACCGGGAGATCAGGTTGGTTAAGGCGGACTGAGCGAAAGTGTTGAGCGAAGCGATCGCCGAGCCTGCGTTTGGTTTCGCCGATGTAAAGAAGTTGACATCTAGAGCAGCGGATGCAATAGATGAGGTTGGAGGAGGTGCAGGTGAACCTCTGTCTCACCTGGAAAGACTGTTTGGGTCCTTGGATGGAGTCGAGGGGGGAGGTAAAGGGACAGGTGTTGCACCTCCTTGTGAATAA